>NC_054702.1:91974522-92007456 GCF_016097555.1 Gigantopelta aegis
CCTTATATTTTTACCAATAAAGCGTCCTTCTACAAAGCCTTTTTGGTCTTCATTTATAATGCTATTTAAAATTGGTTTTATTCGAGCTGCTATGCAGGTGGATGCTAGTTTATAAATAACATTTAACGGTGATATAGGTCTCCAGTGTTTTAAGAGATGTCTGTTCTTATTTGCTTTTGGTATACAAGTAATTACCCCTCTTCTAAGTGATACAGACAATTGTTCCTTATCATAACCTTCATTTATAGTTCTTGAAACAAAATCACCTAAGTCTGTCCAGAAAAACTTAAAAACCTCAATCGTGAACCAATCTAGTCCAGGACTTTTATTGTTCTTCATTTTTTTAAGGTCGATACTAATTCCTGCATACATATTTTACCTTCTAATTTATTTGAAATTTCTTTGTTAAGTTTTGGAATATTCGTGTTAATTAAGTCGTTAATCTTTTTAGTCGAAACACTTTTAAAGCTATATAATGATTGGTAAATACGCCTCTGCTCGTTTAATATTTCGCCTGTTGAAGTAATAGTTCCTGTAGGTATCTCTAATTTTAAAATTGTCTTTGAGACATAATTTCTAGTTTCTAAACTATAGAAATATGCACTTGGCTTGTCGCCTAATTGATACGACAATGTCCTTGACCTTATATAGGCGCCTTCTGTTTTCTTATTTCGAATTGATTCTAATTTCCGTTGTATGTCTTGCAGTTCATCCAAAATATTTTCATTTATGTTCTGAAAATTAGTATTTCTTTCTTTTTGAATATTATATATTTTTGTTTCTAAATGGGTTTCTTCCTTTAACTCCTGACGTTTTTTCCAAGTAGCATAAGATATTGTTTTTACCTCTAATTTTCATTAACAATGTTTCTAGAAATAATGATACTGGTATCTTGAAGTTTATGTCAGCATTACGTATCATTTGGATATTTTTATTTTGCACTGGTTGACCATATTCAGTTTTCGTTTCTTTTATTATATTTTTAATTTGAGTACAATAAGATGGGTCTTTTAATAGGGAGTTGTTAAATTTCCAATATCCTCTACCACATTCTTGTTCCGAAAAATTACACGTTATATTAATAGCATTATGGCCAGATCTATAAAGTATTGTAATTTTAGCATCTAAAATTTTATCAAAAATATTTGGAGATACAAAACAATAATCTAGTCTAGCCCGCTGTCTAGTTTTTTTCCTCCACGTAAATGATTTGGTATCCCCATTTAATATTCTACAAACATCTATTGAGTTATTTTTAGTTATAGTTTTTAATACTGCTTGTCTTGCTCTTGGGTTATTAATACGTTTACAGTTTTCGAGATCTAGCTGTGGGTCTCCACAAAATATCACGTTTTCTTGTTCAAAATTAATTTTATTAAAAATATCCAAATAGAATTGCGGTGAATCTTCATTTGGACCCTAAATATTTACTATAGTCAATCAGTATGTTTATTTATCGTTAATCTAGCTATTATGTAATTACCGTTTGGGTCTATGAAAGTATGTTCATTATCAATAGCATAATCATCATTATTAAATAGAATAGCAACTCCCCTCTGTCTTGTATTATAAGGTGCTATTGGTGTGTGCATATTCCATAAATGTTTCATCCGCCGTGCACCATTTTCATCTTTATGAATGTCCTGCAAACATATTATTGAATATTTGTCTGATTTATAGTAATTTAACACATCTCTCAAAACCTTTTCATCTGCAAGGCCCTGACAATTTGCAGACACAAACTTAATACTATTATCCATTTTGTGTGTGTGTGTGTGTATAACGTTGAATTAAAGAAGAAGAAAATAACAATAAACAAATATTAAACCTGTTAAACTCAATATATTATCTATTATATATATTTTACAATTTGTAAGTAACGGTATCTCACAAAAAACCCAAATTACTAAAGTTCACAGCTATCCTTCGCAAAAAAGTAAATGCATGTATATGTGTAATAAGCAAAGAAAACAAAACAAAAATAACAAAACAAAACTACCACCACCACCACCACCACCACCACCACCACCAACAACAAAATAATAATGATAGCCCCATACAAAGTAAGAATCCCCCCACCAAACAACAAAACAAACAAAACAAAAAACATTAAAAAATAACAAAAACAAATAAAATAAATCCCCAAACACCATCCAAAACAAACAATAAATAGTAAAAAAAACCCAATAAAACCCCCGACAATAACACAAAAAAAACCCCGATAAAAAACAAAAACAAAACAACATCAGTACAAACAAACACCCACCCTGAATGGCGAAAAGTAAAAGCCCCAGATGGTGGCGTTATCGAGTAGTTATGCCTGAACTTCCTTGTTTGTCGTATTCTAGTATCGTATTTATGAAACGCTCCATGCATCGTTTTATGCTAAACTAAACTATTTAGGTCAGTAGTTCGCACACTTCTTTATAAATATAAATACTGTTACGCCCGACATAAAAATAAATAAAATTAAGTTTTATCTACAAAAAAAACCAGGCGATCAGAAACACATTGAATATATATACTCTGTTATTTTATTTCACATTGACATCTCTATACTTTGTATTGTAAACACATTTTGACGATTATGGCTAAAATAAAATATTAAATATAAAAATATGACTCATGTTATATTATGTGCTTCGTGTGTTTGTCGCCAATGGTCTCATCCCAAATTCAAATATCTGACAATACTGATTGCCGATAACCTACTTTAACTATTTATTGAAGAGTATGATTATTGTAAGATTATGATATTGTATAAATAAATAAACACTGACTGAGTCGAGACATGGGGCGACAAGCAAACATAAAAGGTGGTGGGGGAAAAAAGAAGTGTGATTGGGGGGGGGGGGGGGTAGGGGAATGCCGCCCCTGGCTACGTATACGCCAATGTGTATACGCATCAATACACATGGAAACAGCTTTACAAAACTGTCCCTTCGCGCACCCTATTACTCGTAGGTAGTCCCAAATCTAGCTCGCATCCTTTAGCCTATCTTGTTGATATGTCAACCTGACACATAGGCAGGGTACGGCAAAATTATGTATTTGATTTAACCTAATCTATGTTTTAATCTTACTTGGATTTTAACCTATAATATCTCTGGATTTACCTGTTTCTACAAACAGCTGCTGAAATGGCAATTGTGGGCTTAAGGACTCGAACGGAGTAAATATATATTTGTTTGGTTTTGGCTGCCCGCTCTATTTACGACTAATTCATTTCATATTTAGGCCTGACGTAAACAATAAAAAAAAAAAAAAAAAAAAAATCATTGTAAATTTAGTTATTATGATTATTTCTCTTCTAATTCAAATTGTAAATTCCATAGCCCCACCACCCCATCCCTTGTCTTGGACACACCCACCGGGGAATATCGGAGAATGTGCCGATGACAGTCATGCTTGAAGACGATAACCTTATTTAATAGCCATTGTAAAATATTTCCGGCTTTAACATTCACATACAGTGTTTTGTTTAAATTGTTAATTTTGTACATGCAATATCATGAATATGTTTCATACCGTCCTTGTGTGTTTTTGCGAAAACAAAATGTACTTACCTCGGAAATAAAGGTCTCTAACTTTACACCACATCCGAGATCAGTCAAATATTCCTTCCCGACGCCATGTTTGAGAAAACAGAAAATGTTAATAGATCGGTAATTTAAATGGATTCAACAAATAAGGTATATGTTTTAGACATGAAACATACTACATAATACACATTAACTACATATCAACAATATGACATATTAACATAATACACGAAAGCAATAAGTCCACAGTTCTAATCCTACAGTAGTAATTTTTCGACGTTTTCTTATGTCACGGTATATATGAACTTCCTTGTTCAGCGCTATAAATAACCGGTACTTTAGCGGTTGCTGGACCAAATATTTTCCCATTGCCGATAATGTAATTTTTTTTTTTAATAAAATGATGTGTGTAGCGTATAAAATCAGTGGACCGTAACATTTAATCTGCCTACAGAAAAATGGAATGTTTCATAGCAAAAGATTTAAAAACGTCAGGGATGGGCTTTTGAACTAGTGTTGCAGTACGTAGGAGCGACGGGCGTAAGGATCTAGGCATGGGCGTACGACCCGGGGGGGGGGCAGGGGGGGGCAATTGCCCCCCCCCCCAATTCGGGCAAAACAGAGGGAAAACAGTGGGGGAAATTCGGGCAGTTTTTATCTGGGTAAAATTTCGGGCAAATCACCTCCAGCCCCCCTAAATCAAAGAGTCCCCATACGCCCATGGATCTAGGCGCTAGAGAGAGGATCTGCGGTCAAGCAGGGAGGGGGCTGCTGGCCCGAGTCGTTCACTTGGGTGCCAATTTTGTCCTTGGAAGCGTCCGCCCCTCGACGACGGATCGGTTTGATAGTTTTTTTCCCATTTTATATAATTGCCATTTTATAGTTTCAGCCATTGTTTTCTTTTATTATAATTTTGTTTTCCTTTTAGCTTTTATATTTCTGAACATTAAACCAGTTCTTTGACTTTGACACTTCTGGGTTAGTAATATGTTAAAGTGTATTTATTAACATTTAAAAATAGAAAGAAAATTATGTGTTATGGTTTACTGTGTGTGTGTGTGTGTGTGTGTGTGTGTGTGTGTGTGTGTGTGTGTGTGTGTTTTAGTTTGTTTGTTTGTTTTGTTTAATGACACGACTGGTGCACATTGATTAATTAATCATTGGCTATTGGATGTCAACCATTTGGTAATTCTGATTCGTGGTCATCAGAGAAAACCCGCTATATTTTTCCTGATGTAGCACGGGATCGTTTATATGCAGTTTTCCACAGACAGGAAAGTACATACCACAACCTTTGTCCAGTTGTGGTGCACTGGTAGGAACGCGAAAAATGGATCCACCAAGTATATGTTTTGAATTCCTTTTTTTTCTTTTTGTTTAGCTAACCATTAATTTTAAACTTAAATTAAACCATGACGACATTTTTCACCTAACCCCTCGTGCATCCAGTCATCATTGCGTGTGTCTTGTTTTAAAGAGACACGGGGGTGGGTTGGAAAGGTGAGGGGGCAGAACAAAGTTTTCGATAAATGATAGTGTTGTATAGCCTCCTTTTCAAGTCAAATATCAATTAGTCATGGTGCTTATTATTTAAAAAAATGTCTTTCTAGATTGTGTGAATTTCCTCCTTTCTTCCCCGATACCTATTAATCTACTAATAACTGTCGCAGAATGGGGGCGGGTCTGCTAGAGAGTGGGGTCTGGCGGACTGCAGACTGCTACTCCCCCTCCCACCTCAACTCCGACTCACATCTTATATCAGTGGACAGGTTGTCCCTCCTCAAAATGTGTCTTTGTTTACATTATTATACATCGTTGCAGCCCGAGTACTCTGCCCTCCGAGAACTAGACGGATATGATCGCTCTTTCAGCCAGAAATATCTATCTATATCTATATATGAAGCAAAAACACGGAATTGCTGCTTCCACCGGGTAAGCAAAGATTCCCGCTCTAAAACAACAATATTTTCGAGTTCGTCCAATCTAATTAAAATTAGCTCCACAATTACATGTGGATCTAACACCAGCCAGTTGGAGTTCATTTCCACCAATCAAAACCTTACTTGCAGAATCCTGCCAGTGATTTAAAACTAACAACACTGCGTAGTCCCCAATGACCAGGTAACATTTCGTCTGTAAATAATAATTTAAATATTGACCAATCACACTTCGCCTTTTATAACGTTATTTGGGAGCATACAAATTCTAAAAATATCGGGAGAGTCTATTTCAGTGGCCGCAGTACAGCGAACCATACCAATACGTACGGGGTGGGTTATCAGTCTTCAATTTTACATTAAAAATTATTTATTTATTTATAAAAAACCCCAACTAAATCAGTCTTCAGTTTTACATTACAAATTATTTATTTTATAAAATAAAACATGTTTTAAGGCATTCGTAATTCACACGAAACATGTCGTATACCCTCAGGATAATTCGGAATGTTTTCAAATTATTTTTAAATCACTGGCAGGATTCTGCAAGTAAGGTTTTGATTGGTGGACATGAGCTCCAACTGGCTGGTGTTAGATCCACATGTAATTGTGGAGCTAATTTTAATTAGATTGGAGTTCGTCGACAACAAATATTTCACATATTAACCACTAATGCACACACTACAGAAAAAACTGTCAGCACCTACCATTTGACAGGAACATTATGGAAATGGCGTGCTGTCGTGTACTCGGGCTGCAACCGATGTATTTGAAAACAAACACACATTTTGATGAGGGACAACCTGTCCACTGCTATATGACGTGAGTCGGAGTTGGGGGTGGGGGTGGGAGTGGGGGTGGGAGTGGCACATTTAAGATAGGTCGACGACTCGATAATTGACATTAGTTTTGCCCTTTTTGTTTGTGTTTTCATTGCAAAGTGTATACATTCATATTTTACCACAGAAACCGATCAGTATACATGTATAATAATTTTTTTTATTAAATGTGCATTTGTTGCCGGTAAGTGGAATTAATTATTAACTATTAACTAGGTTTTACAATTTTAAACTTTCGATAGTTACCAGTTCCTGATTATATATGAGCGCTACTGTTAGTCTTGACGAATCAAATTGAACAAATTCTTGAAAACAGCAACAGCAGCAACAACAATAACAACAACAACAACAACAGCAGCAGCAGCAGCAGCAACAGGTTCAGTTATTCGTTGGTAGTAATACCAAAAGTAAAAGTTAAAGTTTGTTTTGTTTGACGACACGACTAGAATAAACTGATTTATTCATCATCCGCTATTGGATGTGGTAATTTTGACATATAGTCTTCGAGAGCAAACCCGATACATTTTTCCATTAGTAGCAAGGGATTTTTTATATGCACTATGTAAACAAATCCAAACTTTTATTGTGAATAAATTGATAGTAAATTTGTTGTACGCTATATGGGTTGAGGCTGGATAGGATGCACACATCCTAAATATCTCTCTGGATTCGTTAAGCTCGCTACTGTATTATCACCAATTGTATGTGATTATTCTATCAGCGTCATTATTTTGAGTAATTGCAGTACACTGAGTTCTCTGTCAACAACTATTAGCGGTCCATATTTTAAGACCTGATTGATTTAATCAGATGTGCAAATAGACACAGCTAATGCAGAAAGAACGAATGAATAAAAAACACGACAGATTATAACGTATTTAAACATTATAACGTATTTAAACATCTATGTTTGCTAAATACATTCCATGTAAATATTAACACTCGGCAAGTTGCAGAGGAAATTTTCGAAGCATATATATCAGTAATTGTCTATAAATCTTTGTCGTCCAGTGGATATAGCCCTCACACCTCACGGCAGCATGACCAAAGGAACATCACAGTTTTTATATTATTATGTTTTATTATCCATTTGTAACCAGGTTCACTGCATTTGTTCAAAGTCGCCAAAAGGTCAGTATAGAATTGCTGTTTTATAAAAATCAGAATCAATACTGCCTTAATGTAGATTTTTAATTTCGTTATCACGTATATCATATACTACTTATGTAGAAAGATGAAGTTTGTACTTGTAAAGGAATCTTAGTAAACGTCAGGTGATTTTAATAAAGAAATACGCTATGAATAAATAAATAATTTAAGATATCTCAGCCTAAAAATCAAATATAATAATAAATTTAAAACTATCAACAACTGGGTATTGCAGTGGTATATGCTGCCATAACAGTTTATAACCAATTTGTCTTTCAAATCCCTAGATCCGATGAACAACACGGCAGTGTGGGCTTCTAACTGTATGGCCATAAGATGTGACTGGTTACAAACCATAGCTGGCCTAATTCACCAACTTCGCTGGCAATCAGTTGTGATTGTTTTCGATACAACGACAGGTACGTGCAAAAGCTGCAGTGTTAGGTATCTATCTGTTTATGTATGTATGTATGTATGTATGTATGTATGTATGTGCGTATGTATTTTTATATTTTTGGAATATCTCTATTGTATGTATGTCGGGTTTTGACTTAAACATACATATATTCAATGACGCACTGGCACAGGGGATATTGCCGTCACAAATTTTCTCATGCCGTTACCGAGGCCCGAACCTGTGGCACCCAATCGCCCGCAATTGTTGGGCCGGAACGCTACCAATCAGACCAACTACGTTCCACAAAAATAGAACAATCATTAGTCGACATATATGTATGTATGTATGTATGTATGTGTGTGTGTATGTGTGTGTGTGTATGTATGTGTATGTATGTGTGTGTGTGTGTGTGTATGTGTGTATGTATGTATGTATGTATCTGTATTTTTATGTATGTATGTATGTATGTATGTATGTGTCTGTTTGTCTGGGTTTTTTAAATCTATGTATGTATGTATGTATTGATGTATGAATATCTATATATTGTATCTATGTCGAAGTTGACTATTACATACATAGATATTAACGCACTGGCGCAGGGGATAATTAAATCCTTTCTGGCCTCACAAATTGTCCCATGCCGTTGCTGGGACTCGAACCTGTGACACCGATTCGCCCGCAAATTGCAAGACTAACCACGATACGCTCTGAGCTATCGAAGCTTCCATAAAAAGGAAGCTCTTTTAACTCAACCATATGCATGGGGCCTACAATCTACGCGGTCGATCCCGCTTACGTGCATGAAACAGTGGGCAGACCTGGCACTGGCTAGTATGTATTGATGTATGAATATCTATATATTGTATGTATGTCGAAGTTGACTATTACATACATAGATATTAACGCACTGGCGCAGGGGATAATTAAATCCTTTCTGGCCTCACAAATTGTCCCATGCCGTTGCTGGGACTCGAACCTGTGGCACCGATTCGCCCGCAAATTGCAAGACTAACCACGATACGCTCTGAGCTATCGAAGCTTCCATAAAAAGGAAGCTCTTTTAACTCAACCATATGCATGGGGCCTACAATCTACGCGGTCGATCCCGCTTACGTGCATGAAACAGTGGGCAGACCTGGCACTGGCTAGTATGTATTGATGTATGAATATCTATATATTGTATGTATGTCGAAGTTGACTATTACATACATAGATATTAACGCACTGGCGCAGGTATGTATGTATGTATGTATGTATGTATGTATGTATGTATGTATGTATGTGTGTGTGTATATATGTATATATATATATATATATATATATATATATATATATATATATATATATATATATATGTATTTGTCTGTATATCTGTCCTTTTATCTATCTATCTATCTATCTATCTATCTATACAGTATCTATCTCTATGTAGCTATTTTTCGTAACAAATTTACACATTTAAACAAACATATGGAAGATTTATTTTGACATTTTGTTAGACAGACTGTCACGATAATAACCGGCCATACCAAGAAACCGGCGAACTTCACGACGGTTGGTCGGTGCAGGGTACTGGCTGTTGCTTAGTGTCTTGACCTGCAGTGGGGCGACGCAACCATGTCCGACAGTATGACCTGAAGCTTTCACGAATTCACATTTGCCCAGGTTCACAGTCAAGTTAGCTTTCTGTAGGCGACTGAATATTTGTTGTAACCCGGTAAAATGTTCATCCCAAGTGTCGGTGGCTAACACCACATCGTCCAGATACACACTGACGTTTTCTAAGTCTGATAACACCTGGTTCATCATCCTTTGAAAGGCAGCAGGGGCAGTCTTCAAACCAAACGGCATCACTCTGAATTGGAAGAGGCCGTCAGGTGTGATGATCGCCAGAATGTCCTTAGCTTCCTCCGTTAACGGAATGGCATAACAACCCTTCAGTAGGTCCAATTTGGTGATGTATTGAGCGTGTCCAACTCGGTCGATGCAATCGTCAAGGCGGGGTAGAGGGTAGGCATCTGCCTTGATGAGTTGATTCACGAGACGTAGGTCAGCACACACCCGGAAACCGTTATCTCCCTTTTGAATCAGAATAACAGGTATGCCCACTGACTGTTTGATGGTTCAAGAATGTCGTGTTCCATCATGTAATTTATCTCCTGTTTCAGTGCCGCACGTTTTACAGGATTTATCCGATAGGCATGCTGTCGAATCGGTGTAGCGTTGGGTTCCAAGCGCACATCCTGGATTAAGGTATTGGTAACCGTTGGAAAGTCCTGACAAATGGAAACATTGTCTTGTATCAACGTAGTCAACTTTGCTCGCTGGGGGCTGTCAAGGTGCTGTAGATAGGAACTCAAGTCTGCTAGAATCTGGCTGTTGGTTAACTTGATATCTGCAGTCTTGACGTCATCACAGGAAATTGAGTGACTCTCAATTTGGACAGGTAACACTGGAACTATCGGCAGTCTGTCAAAATAACCTTTTAGCAAATTGATATGACAATACCTACTTTTCCTAACCCTATCAGGAGTGTTTATCACATACCCTGTCTCATTAACCCGTTCGTGCACAACATAGGGACCGAAATACCTGTTCTGTAATGAACCCCGTTTAATGGGAAGGTACAGCAGCACTTTATCCCCTGGTTTAAATTCCCGACTCTTAGCCTTCCTATCAAACACTGATTTTATTTTGCTCTGAGCATAGCTCAAATGCTTCCTAGCCAGTTCGGTCGCCTGCCACAACCTATCTCTAACTCTCCCTACATAAATCAGCAAGTTTTTGGCATTATCCTGGTCTAACCAACTATCTTTTACCAATTTGAGAGGGCCTCGGGCTGAATGCCCATAGACCAACTCAAATGGGGTGAATCCTAGGGATTCTTGCTTAGCATCCCGTGCTGCGAACAAAACGAAAGGGATTGACTGGTCCCAGTCAGTACCATTGTCGAAACAATGGCAGCGGAGCATATTTTTCATGCTCTGGTGGAAACGTTCTATTGCGCCCTGGCTCTCAGGGTGGAATGCAGCAGAACGAATCTGTCGTATATCTAACATAGACAGTACCCCGGTCGCTTTGAATTTCACCTGGTAAACCCGTATACGTGAAGTACTTAAGCAGCGCACTAGCTACAACAGACGCAACAACCTTCCTTAAGGGAATCGCCTCTGGAAAACGCGTAGTTAAGCACATAATTGTTAACAAGAATTGGTTGCCTGAACGCGTTTTCGGTAATGGCCCCAAAACATCTATCAACACTTTTGAAAAGGCTTCCCCAACTATGGGAACCTTCTGCAGGGGATAGGGAGGAATTAGCTGATTTGATTTGCCCACAACCTGACACACATGACATGACATACAATGCTTACTGACATCTGCAAACATTACCTTCCAATAAAACTCTGAGGCAAGTTTACTATGAGTTTTATTCCGCCCTAAGTGGCCAGCAAACACGTCCTCGTGTGCTAACAATAACAATGACGGACAGTACTTAGAGGGCACCTCAATTCTACATCTTGTCACACATTCCTCACTATCAGGCACAACCTTCTCCACACTCTTATTTATTAATACTCGCTTGTCCATATAATAACCTGACATCTGATCCTCCATCTCACCCTCAGTTAACAATGTAGTGCGAGCTGCCAACAAACTTGGATCAGCCCCCTGCTCTAGGATTAACTCTTGTCTATTACAAGGTAAGTCCCCTCTATCAAACACAACTGGTTCAATTCCCCTCTGCGGGAGATCAACAGGTTCCACCACATTTAATTACTCAGTTGACTTATCTACCATTTTACTGATAACCTCATCCACTCCAATTTCATGGCTCACACACGTATCAGACAAATCACAAATATCCTCTGGGTCTCGTGTTACCCTTCTGGCCATAGCCCTAGTCATTACACACGCAGGTTATCTAGTCTCATCAACCTCACACTCTTCTATGGGTAAAGGGCTGTCTTCAATTAACAATTGGTCACATTGCGGCTGACAACATTGACTAGTCAAATCATTACCCAACAAAACTCCTATGTTTTCAAAAGGCAAGTCCTTCACAACACCCATAATGACTGGTGCCGTCACAAACTTCGAACACAAGAAAACGTTATGTAACTGGACAACCATATTTTCTCCAGTAACTGAGGTTAAAGCCAAACTACGTCCTGTATCTGATTTCTCAATACTACACCCGGTATCTCGATAGATTGATATTGCCTTAGGACTCAATTCTTGTTTCATATCACAAACCATACCAGTGGACACATACGGGTTTACTTTCTCTGCCATGGGACTAACCATTAACTCTCTCGCTAAAGGAGCTGACCTCACTAAACCGACCACTTGCGCATTATCGCGTTTCCTTTTAAAACAGTCCCCGACAAGATGGTTATCCTTTTTATAGTAACTGCAATGTGGACGAAAAGTTCGTGCATTGGCTGATAATGCAGGCTTATCCTTACTTTGCCCACCAGGTGCATTCCTTGCCTGACTAGCTGACCAACTAGATGACTCTCCCCGATAGTTACTTTCCCGGGAAAAACCTGGCTGAAATTTCTTCTTATCACCCTGTTGTATAGAGCTACCCTCTGCTGCCTGAGCTTTGTGTATTAACACGTAGTCATCTTCCACTATGCCTGCCTCCTCTATTTTTTTGATATAACGATCCTCTAAATGAATACGTAAGCTAACTGGTAATCCATTTTTAATGTCCTGTAAGATCAACAACTCCCGTAACTCGGTATATGACTCTACCTGATGAGACACCACCCATGTATCAAACATCCCTGCCTTCTTAGCCACAAACTCACTATAAGACTGATCCTGCGTTTTTCTCAACTCACTATACCGTAAACGATAATCCTCAGGTCGTAATTCATAAACCCTCAACACTGCCGCCGTAACTAGGTCGTACTGACTTGCTCGCTCATCACTCATTGAATTATAAGCTACGCTAGCCTTCCCCTTAAACTTAGACACGGCTAACAGTGTCCACTTAGACTGCGGCCAATTTAGCTGCTTAGCGGCCCGTTCAAAACGTATGAAGAACATATCTACCTCCTGGTCGTCAAATACAGGTACTGATCTATAAGCCTCCGACATGTTAAACCCATTTCCTGCCTCCCGTCTAACTTCTTCAGTATTCAACTTTAACTCATGTTCCACTTTTAATTTTTCTAACTGGAATTCTCTATCCCTCTCTTCTTTCTCTCTATCCCTCTCTTCTCTTTCTCTCTCTATCCCTCTCTTCTCTCTCTCTCTCTCTCTCTCTCTCTCTCTCTCTCTCTCTCTCTCTCTCTCTCTCTCTCTCTCTCTCTCTCTCTCTCTCTCTATCTCTCTCTATCTAATGCACGTTCTTCTCTTTCGTACTCAAGTTTTTTAAAAGCTAATTGTTGTTCCACACTTAACTCATTTAGCTCTATCTCTGGAACAATCTCACTGTCTTCCGTATCAGGCCTATCACCAAAAACTTCCTGGATAATAATTGTCTTTATATCACCTAAGGTTTTAGCTGATGTTAAATCAATTTCTCGCTCACCCGCGATTTCAACTAATTCGGCCTTACGTGCTCGCTTAATCTCCACTACACTGAGCGTAGGCCTATCCAGCAAATTCTTATCCATGTTTAGATATGACGCACTTATAATTAATTAATTTTCTAGTGAACAACGTTGCTACTTCTGGTAATTTGTAAAATTAATTTATAAAGCCCCCATTTACAAACAATACTTTTTTAAATATGCATGTCCCGTTTCAGATCCGGGACGAGCGCCCCAATTTTCACTCCTGTCACGGGGATCCTATAATACCCGTAACTGAATAAAACACGATTATCCAAATATCTCTCTTAACTGTATATCTAATAGATCTCTCTGTATCGGACAGTCTATACCCGAGTAGCTCGGCTCTAGGTATAATCAAAGATAAGATCTTATATAAAGTATTATTAATATAGCACGTTTAGTTCACTAGAAAACACAACAAAACACAATACACTTTGGAATCTGTATTAACTTTAACGCTGACAAATGTACTTGCCGCAGTAGTTAATTACAACAACAATATAACAACCCAGAACTAAACACTTAATTAGTTAATCACCAGGTGTCTAGTTTACACAATATTCTAATCACTTCACCGTGACACAACACCCACACGTGTCATAATTGAGAAACGCTTCCAGGGGAACTTAATTAATAAAGGAATTACAAATCTATTCCTAACTGGTTAATTTTTAATTAACCTGTAACTACTCATTCAGTAACCTTGTAATACAGAATTAATACTGGTACCTATCACAATAAAGACAATAACCTACAGTTTACCTAGGTCCTCTAGGATGACTGGCTAAGCTTTAATAATTTTAGACAGTGAAGCCTACAATTTACTTCGTCAGTTTACCGGAAAGACTGTCAAAATAATATTGGTATAATACAGTATTAAAATATTTAAAGTCACATCAATCACATCAAGGTTATACAACAGAGCAGAAATAATATTTACCAAGTCCAAACGGACGCGTTCCCAGGAAGCCTTCCAATATGTTTCTCCCTGATATCTCATGTCATGTCATGTCATAGGGTTTAACGTGCTCATTCAGAGCAAGCTGTTGTAGCGCACGCCTGTCGTGGGCGCAAGTGCTTGCGGAGCAAGCTCTGTCGTCCAAGACAGAAAGTTGGGGGGGGGGGGGGATGAGGAGGGACCGCCTGCACTGGCAGGTGCAAGGGAGCACCAGCAGTCCACCGGGATCGGACCGGGATCGGTAGCAGGCGGGGGTGGGTGGTGGTGCTATGGAATTTTGAATGGAGCAGTTAATATGCCAAAGAGAAAAGGTGCGCACTTTTGATTTGAAGGAATTTTGGCGCGAATTTTGAATGGTCAGTCTAAAGTGTAAAGGGTAGTAGAGCTAGTATAAGTTTTAACTTTAGTATATCGAGAGTAGCTCGTTAATTAGACCTAGGTGTTGCTGTGGTGTCTCCCTAGGTTGCCCATCGGGCCCTGAGAAAGGGCCTGACCGCTTCTGGTCGTGGCATGACAACCCAGGGGAGACTCGTGCAATGTGGTAACACCGGTAGGTAGGCGGCCGTTTCAGGGGGTCCAGATCGTTGTGTCGGTCTTGCAGCCGTTGTTATTCCTCCATCTCCAAATCACCAAGTACACACCAGCAGCTTTTTAGGGTTTGGGTAGGGTAGGCTGATATTCTTTTGTTCAGCCATTCCCTGGGTGCAGTGCAATTTTTGGACTCGGAGCTGATATTCTTTTGTTCAGCTCCTTATTAGAGTACATGCTGGGCCATTAACTGGGTGCGGGTGCATTGTTATGATTAGGCAATGCACCCTGTGTACTGTTGCAGAGCATGTTGTTTTGTATGTTCGCTATTATGGTGTTTAGGTTGTTCCTATTGTCCTAGCATCCTAATCGAGTGTAATGCAACCAACGTCTTTTCAGAGCCACCCCCCCCCCCCCCCCCTAGCCTTGGATTAATGAAATACAAGGCCAGAGGGGAAGTTATTCTAGCTTATCTATCTAATTTGAAGGGGGTTGTCCCTTATAGTGTAGTATATTGGTTACAAAAGCAGTGCTTTAACATATATACATAGTTCGTAAAAAAAATAAAGAGGGTTCCATTTATTGGCAAAGAAATATATAAGTGCATTATATACAGGTAAAGTTCGTGTCCGTGACGCACACTGTGGCTAATTGAAAATAGAAAACAGCAATATTATATTAAATTCTTATCTGGTTAAACCGTGTGGTCATTTTCTAAAGGTATTTTGGTTAGGGGGGATCCAAACTTAGCCAATGGGCTGTCGTTATTATGGTGTCCTAATTGGCGTCTTATCTGGTTTCTGATTGGTTATTAGTTTGCTCCAATTAACGGCTCTGCTGTGAATCACAGTTGGGTATAAAGATAGCTATGTTCGCATAACTCATTAATGAATTAATCATGGTTCGAGTTGCTATTTTTAGCAGTAGTTATGTAAGGAGATTGGAGCAACAAACCGGTGGCGATTTGAAAGTAGATGCGGAATTCCGTTTTTATGGACGGGGTGGTATGCGGTCAGACCGCATACCAGAGGATTTGCTAACAGAGGCCCTTGGCTATAAGCTGGATTTAGTGATAATCCATTTGGGAGGCAACGACTTGACACCTGAAACTGACCCGAAGAGTGTGGTGCTACAGCTGGTAACATTGAGAGAGCGGTTTCTAGCAAATGGGGCAGGCCGGGTATGCTTCCTGGAGCTATGTAAGCGGGGCGTATTCAAGAAGTCCCCTCACATGACTATGGCGCATTTTAACACTATACGGAATGCGGTGAATCGCCGGCTGCGGAAATGAGTCAAGCGAGACGTAGTGCCCCTCTTGATGCACTATCCTGATGATTACCTACTGGATGGGGTTCATTTTGGACCTCGTGGAATGCGGAAGTACTTCTTCCGCATTCGCAACACTATTAGGCGACAATAGTGTTGTATATAAACCGGCCCTTTTAAGGGCCACCAATTCACCTGAAAGTGAATACCAATTGCAATTTGTTATTTTAACTCCAATCTTTCTCTTTACTCTCCCTTTAATTAGCTTTCTATTTCTACCTAGTCTATGATGGTAATCACGGCTCGGGTCTAACATTCACAAGATACATATATTCATACAAAAATCAATGTTAATTTTTAGGATATTCGCTACCGACCCACCTTCGGCCACTTTCACTAGAGTGCATCGGGTCCGAGTTCAATAGTGGTTGCAGCTCTTATGAAGGGGCTTACAAGTGGGTGGATTTGAGTAATCCCTATAAATAATTTATTAGCACTATAGTGGGTCTTATCTTTACCTGTTCACCTTTGGCCCCTAGGTTGGAAAGCATCGAGTAGAGTTCGAATTGGTTGCAGTTCCTTCTTAGGGGTATACTAGTGAAAGGTTATGAGTGCCTGTTGTTGCACTAAATGAGCACTACTTAGGTTTAGAAATCTCTACCTACCCACCTTTGACCGCAAGTTAGAAAGCATCGAGTTGAGTTCGAATTGGTCGCAGTTCTTTCTTAGCGGCGTACAAGTGGGTGGTTTTGAAAATATTAATAGCACTGTTAGGTATTATAGTTTTGGTTTGGTAGCTTGAACATATTGGTAGACTGCCTTAAAGGCTTTATGTTTATGTAATTTATCTGGGTTGAGTATCATGTTAGGCGTAATTGTTATATGTTGGTTGGCTTCGAATATTGAGTCTAACATTATTTTCCTTTGATTGGTGTGCAATCCAGGAGATAATGTTTCATATCTTCCCAGGAACCGCATACACAATCAGGATTTCTATTTATAGGGTGTATACTACCAAATCAAATCCCATAGACGACAATAGTAACATATGTAGCTAAAACTCCTACCTGCAACGTATCAATCGACATAAACGCCACGGATATAAATACTACCACCCCTCACCCTTAAAGTGAATCACAAAAAAGTGGGTGTCATGCTGCTCATTTCTGAGATAACGGGTAGCGTCTATGACTACCCTAGTTCCGCACAAAATTTTAGTACTTTTTTTTACAGGTACCCCATACATGTTCCAAGCACAAGGCTATTTGACACAGTGGTACTAGATGAAATAAAATTGCATACATTTTTGGCCCAGATGAAAGTAATTTTTTTTACAACCAACACACTCACATTTATAACCAATCACAGGACTTGTGATGTTGACTTCTCTATCAAAAGTTCGGTGCACCTCGAACTTTGACCCAGCCGGAAGTTTTTTGGTTTAGTACTACCTATAGAGAAAGAGCAGCTATTAAGTTGAATTGATCTGCCTAGTCGGATTTTAGTAATTATTTTATCTATGTAGGTATTAGAGTGTTTAGGCCTGATGGAATTAACTACTGGTTTTATATTGTAGTGCCAAACGGATTTGGTTTGGTCCCAGCCTGACTGCCAAAGATTAATGTAATGTTTCCTTGCTTTTGACATAAGTTCTGAAATTCCTAGTGGTATATGCTTGATATCAGTTCTGAATGAAAGTGCTGTTTTGGCTCCGTAGTCTGCTACTTCATTGCCGATGATACCTACATGGGCTGGGACCCATTCTAGTGTTACTTAAAGTGTAATTGGTTAGTTATTTTAAGTTTATCATAGATTGCTGTCTGAGAAGATAACACTTTTAGAGTATTTTTAAAATATAAACCAGTTGATGGCTTCATAAATGGCTGTCAGTTCTGCTGTGTATACTGATAGGTTTTCTGACAGCCGGGAATATCTGACAATTTTAGCGGTTTTAGATACTTTTTCTTCTGCTACAGCGAAGCCAACCCTACCATTATCTGGGGTTTTTGAGCCATCCGTATAGATATGGACATGCTCCGGATAATTTTCATTAGCTGCAGCTTCGAATAAGATTTTTTTTAAAGGTGGGAATGGCGTGGCATCGGTTGACTATTTAATTAAATATGGCGTATGGCAGTCTATAGTTTGGTTAATGTGGTACATTGCCAACAGTGTATTATCTATGCCAGTTTCTATTTCTATTTTATTGGCCGTAGTGGCGAATGAATCATTTAAATTTTTATTGCCTTTGCTTATCATTCCTGGTTTAGTTGTTACTGGGATAAGTTCTTGAACTGGGTGATCTAATATAAGTGAGTGGATTTTAAGATGATATTTAAGATGTTGTAATTTCCTTCTGTATTCCAGCGGCATGATGTTAAATTCTACTTCTAGACTCTGGCCGCTGGTATTGGAAGGGACTTTAGCTATTATTCTTAACGCTTTATTTTGAATGATATCTAATTTTTGAAGTAACTTTGGTGAGCTTCGTAGTCTGTCCTTGACAGTATGCATGCTTTATAGACCATGAGCATTGCTTCAGTTTGTGCCCCCCCCCCCCCCCCCCCCCGCAGCTAGTACCTGAGATGACTCTTAGAAGATTAAGAGTATTTTTTGAGCTATTAATTATTCCATTGATATGTTCTTTAAACGTGAGTTTGGAGTCAAAGGTGACTCCTAAAAATTTAAATACTTTAACTCTCGGAATTACTTTATTATTTGAGGTTAATTGATAGTTTTCTAGTTGGGTGGTAACTTTATTGAAAAGCATACAGACTGTTTTAGTTTCTGATAGTTTAATACCCCAGTCCAAGGCCCATTTATTTATTTTGTCCATCTCTTGCTGCATTTGGTTAAACAGTGCCGGGATTGACCTGCCTGTGCGCCAGATGGCGCAGTCATCAGCAAAGAGAGCCGTGTTAAGTGGTTTAAGTGATTTAGTTTTACTTTTGGCATTAAGTGCGTTGGTTATATCATTTATAAAAAATATTAAATAAGGTTGGTGAGATGACCGAACCTTGCGGGATACCATTGAAGATTTCAGTTTTATTAGAGAAGTGGCCATTTACCCGGACTAAAATAGATCTATTGTGAATAAAGTTATTAATAAAATTAAACATGTTTACTTTTATACCTTTGGTTTCTAGTTTTTTGAGTAGGCCTTCCCGCCATACCATATCGAATGCTTTTTCTATATCTATAAATATTGCTAGTACTTTATCTGATTTGCGGAAGGCATTATTAATACTATTTTGTAATCTTACTATCTGATCTATTGTAGAGTGTTGGGATCTGAATCCACTCTGCACATTAGTGATAAGTTTATTTTCTAACAGATAGTTATTGAGTCTTTTATTAATTATTGTTTCTAAGGTTTTATACATGTGTGATGTTAGTGTTATCG
Source organism: Gigantopelta aegis (assembly GCF_016097555.1). NCBI lineage: Eukaryota > Metazoa > Mollusca > Gastropoda > Neomphalida > Peltospiridae > Gigantopelta > Gigantopelta aegis. The sequence continues at coordinate 91,994,109 of NC_054702.1, forward strand.
GTCGATAACTCCCCGGGAGAGAGTGATCTTTACCCGCTTTAGGGAGGCTAAAGCACTCTGCATGTTTCCATGCAGTGGGCATTTGACCATCCCTCCAGATTCTGTTAAAGAGCGATAACACCACCCGTAGGGCAATATCAGGCATGTGCTTGAGTAGAGTATAACTAATTTGGTCCGGCCCTGTGGCGGTACTTTTTTTTGGCTTTAAGGGCTGTTTTTAGTTCGCTAAGCATCAAAGGTTTGTTAAATTCTAGGTTGTCATTAGTATCATGATTAGTTGTAGGCGTATTATTTGTTGGTAAGGTATTATTTTTTGTCAGTTTATCTAGGAATTGTTTAGGGAAATTTTTATTGCTGCTATTTATACCGAAAGTTTTACTAAGAAGATTGGCCTTTTGTTTATGGTGGTCGCGCGGTGTCCTTGTATGGCTTTAACTTTACCCCACATTTCTCTAATAGATGTTCTATTATTAATCTCGCTACAGAAAGTTTGCCAGCTGACTTGTTTAGCATTGGTTATTAACTTACTTACTTAATTTTTTGCTATCTTATATTTAATGTGATATTCTGGTTTTCCTGTTTTTTAAAAATATTTTACACATTCTATTGCGATAACCGCATTTAGTTTTGATTTCTTCCGTCCACCATTTGAATGGTCTATTTTTAGTACTTTGTTTAGTTTTAGGTATGTTTTTTTCGGCGATTTGAAGTATTTCATTAGTTAATTTGGTTGTTGCTTCGTCTATGGTTAGTTCGTTGTCTAATTTAATATTATTACAATCTTTAGTAAAATTATCACAGTTGGCTTTGCTGAATTTAAATTTATGTTTAAATATTTCATTTTCTGTGTAGTTAATGTTACATTTGTAGCTAGTTAAAATAGGGAGGTGGTCGCTATTGAGAGCGTCTAACACCTCCCATTGGGTATTTGCACCTATACAGTTTGATGTTAGGGTTAGATTGATGGTAGAGGAGTCCACTAAGTTATCATGAATGAACGTAGTGCTACCATCATTGAGACATACTAGGTTATGTACATTAATAAATTCTTCTAGTATTTCTCCCTGTGCGTCGGAGTTCTGACCTCCCCACAGCGTATTATGGCTATTGAAATCTCCTACCAATATTAGGTTATGATTTGGTTTTATAAGCTTGTTATAATCGTTTAGAGTTAGATTTTCATGCGCCGTTCCCGGTGGGCTGTATACGTTAGTAATATCTATTTGCATTTTATCATTTAAGACTGTGATCCCTAGTACTTCTAGGTTAATAGTGATGTCTTTATACTTAACCTCAGTGTAAGGTATGCTATTTTTAATTAAAGTGGCTATACCTCCTCTGGTGGAATTATCTCTATTCTTATAATAAGTAGAGTAGCCCGGAGTTTTAAATAGTTTAGCTCCCTTATGTTTATTTTTGCTGGATCCAGCTCCTAACCAGATTTCTTGAATGCAGATTACGTCCGGTTTGTTGTTATTGGTGCTTATAAATTGGATAAGTTCGGCACCATGACCCATAGAGTGGAGGCCCTTAGCATTCCACTGGAGTATGCTAAGGCCCTTTTTGTCTAGATTGTTGTTATTTTTCCTGGTGTGTGGAGACGTATCTCCCATATTTGGGTCCTGTAATTAGGTTAGTTTACTATTAGTTATTTAATTATTTAGCTGTTAAGTTTATTTGTGATGTTAGTGATTTCTAACACCAGTTCATCAATTATGGTTTTTAGCTCTGCTACTTGATTTCTGTCATTGGTTTTAACTACGCTAGCATAGGAGACGCTAGCTGTTCTTGGGTTTGCCCGCGCGAATGTTGGAGTTATTTTGGGTTTATTATTATTATTCATGTTCATGATTCTCAGTGCCCTTTGGAAGTGGTGGCACCGATTATCATGGGCCATGTGCCTACTCAGACAATTGGGGCATTGTATTTGCCTATTGCATGGGGAATTTATGGAGCTCCTTGGGTGCTTCTGTCCACAGCGGAATCAGGTGGGGAGCTCCCTATGTTGTTTGCATTTATTGGCTCCGTGCCCCCACTGCTGACAGTGGTTGCATTTTGCTGGTTTAATTTCATAGGGGAGCAGTTGAAGTCGGCGGCCAATTACGTAAATGAATCTATTTTGGTTTGTTTCTGCAGAGATTAGGATATATCCGTTTGTCCAGGTTATTGCCGCGTTTATGTCAAGATGAGGATTATTTGTTTTGAGCATTACTTTAGACGTTTCTTGGGGGTGTAGGGGGTGCATCTTGATGAGCCACTGGTTGGTAGGTCTGTTCGGTAGGTCACCATTGGTTCTGGGGTTGGCTCGAGTTTGGGACGGGGTGTTGGTCTGGGTAGTTGGATTGGGGGGAGCGGTCGGGGTGGTGAGGGTTACGGTAGGGGTTGGGTTGGGAGTGAGGGTTGGGGGGGGGGTTGGGGGGTGGGGGTGGGGGGGCGGTAGTGGGGGGGTGAGGGGGTGGGGGTTGGGGGTAGGTGTTGGGGCGGTAGTGAGGGTTGGGGTGGGGGTTGAGTTGGGGGTAGGGGTTGGGGTGGGGGTGTTGGTTACTGGGTTTGGCGAGATGGCGGGGGTATCCTCCTGTGGGGTGGTGATGGAGTTGGTCTTAATCGGTTCTGGTATGGGCTCTGGCTGGGCTCCTGTTGTCGCTTGTAGAGTAATCCTAGCCGGGGTGAGGGATGGTGGTGGGCGGGTATTAGGAAATGTGACCGAGAGTAGGGAGGGTATGGTAGCGGTGTTGGGTCGGGGGGTGGGTTTTAGGGCTTGACTGGTAACTGCATTCCTGTTTTTTGGTCTGACAACTTTTATTGTGTTTTTTTTTTTTTGTACCGTCTTTTTTTAAGGAATAAACTGGCTGTTGGGTTTTTGTTGGTTGCTTTATAAGCGGTACGTTTGGTTGTATTGACGTACAGAAACCTACTTTGTGCGTTGGCTTTGATCGGATTATCCTTTTTTGGCTCTTTGTTAATTTCGTTTGTTTTTCCTTCCCTAATTGAGAGAACCGGTCCATCCGTTTGTGTCATCTGGTTAGCAAGTTGAACGGCTGTCACTGCGGCGGACGCGGTTGCCTCTTTTAGGACCGGGCTACTGCTATTATTTGTGTTTTTATCGGTGTTAGGAAAGGTGAGCCTAGCTATTTATTATATATCCGAATATCGCCTGGAGGCACATCGCGGTACCGAATACCTACAAGTGATATTTCCACAGCGACCAAGACGGCAATTTTCTCTTAGATGGCCAGACTTACTGTCGCCTAGTCGTCAAAATCACAGTCGTAAAAACCGCACTCGCGGAGGTATTACGTAACTACTGGCCACATGGCCTCCGCATCTGGTCTGGGTGTGTATTGTGAACAGCTCGACCACCGTCGCGCGGAGGTATTACGTAACAAAGTGCCCACCTAGTCTAAGTGCATATTGGGACTGCACACGGCCCTCTAAAACAATTAATATCGCCACAGGCGAAAAGAAATTAAGAGCATGTTCCGTCACACAGACATATATACAAATTATTTATTTACGTCTCACCTTGTATAGAGATTAAAATAAAAACAAGATTTCTACAGTAATAATACAATACTACACCAATAAAAGAACACAAGCCACTCCTACGGAGTTATAAGATACTTTAAAATTATTAAAATACTATCAGAAATATTGAACACGTATTGTATTTACAAAAAGTAAAACTAAAAACCAATTAATATGTATTTGTCTATATGTATAAACATTTTTGGCGACGTAGATGGCAACATTTAGCTGTAATTCATTTGTATTCTTTCACTAAAATGCGCAAAAATTACCTCAAGAAAAGTCACAACGGAAATATTTGGGGCAATGCCATATATCCACTCCACCAGAACACCCCAAATTATGAAAATCGTTACTTATAATAAATATGTCAGTGTCTAGTGATATTAAAGGACATTGTGAACATGGAGAAATGTCCATTCAACATTCATATTTCATATGGTTTAGAATGGTTCAAGGAAATACTAAGGTTTAAACTGTATTTACATGCCTTATTAAAATACTAATAACATTGTTTGGAGCGACAAGTTCTTATTTGATGTCCACGTCCACGTCTTTGTCCTTGTCTCGCTAACAGCCTCTGGTGCTGTGAGCTTAATCTGACCATTTGGGAAATTAAAATGAATGGTCATGATGATCAGAAAGATTATTTCATTAAAGACGCTCATTCACGGATTTAGTGAGCCTTATTTCTCTAAATATGGATTGTAAATGGAAATTACATTCATTTGGATTACCAAACCTAGTTATTATATGATCCAAAACATTTTAATTGAACTACGATCGAGGGAATTCCATGAAACGCTTCATTTTTAAAATGTGGAAGTCTTCTTGTGAAAAGTCATAAAAATACTGCAAAACAGACTCGTAGTGATGAGGCTGTATATACGACAACCGTATAATGTATTTTAGAATTTTATATAAACGACCGCCGTGTATAGAGACTTGGCAGATAAAGGTCGGCTATATAATAAAATAATTTAAAAAAAATCTTATTTCATGACGAAAATAACTGCGAATACGCTGAAATAAAATATTAAACAGTCGGAACATGAACTCACCAGCGCGTGTGCATGGAATTTAGCAGGGGAGAGAGTGAAGACGGTTACAACGCTATAGCGCTTGGTTCGAAAACGGATAACAAATGTGGCATACGACCAGCCAATCGTTTTTTGTTAAACGTTTACAAATTATTTTGACTGATTCGCAAAGTGGTCATTCGGTTTAATGTACAGCGTAACCCCCCCCCCCCCCCAAAAAAAAAAAAAACAAAAAAAAAAAAACAAACAACAAAAACCCCACAAAAAACCCCACAAAAACAAACAACAACAAACAAACAAAAACAAACAACCCCAAAAACCCCAAACAATTCCTCAAAACAACAAAAACCCCAACAAAAACAACAACAACAACAAAACAGTATCTGCCTACTGTCGCATGTTTTGCTGTCTAACGGTTGGCTTAATTATTACTTAACCCAGTTGAATCCAGTTCTACGTGCAGGGACACGTTCAGCCTGCCGTTTGTGCGTGTGTGCATGCACGTTAATCTTGCATTTTTATAGACCCCCCCCCCCATAAAACACCGCCACCTCCACCCAAAAAGGTAGGAATAGGCTAATAATAATAATAATAATAATAATAATAATAATAATAACAACAACAATTAATAATAATAATAATAATACAGTATTATTATTATTATTATTACTACTACTATTACATGTATTATTAATGTTGGTAAAATCACATCGCGGTGGGTGGGGGCGGTTGTTACATAAACATTACATAATTTAGAGGGTGACTCTGGAGTGGTCTCAACGTTACTGGTATAAAAAAAAGATGTATTTTGAGATTAATTGCCCCTTGCAATTTTGCGCATTTGAAATATGACTAAGTACAGCAAAATAACCTTTTAGTCATATTTATTTGTGGTAAAATTAACTTTAATTTTTTTTTTATGTAAGGAGCCTCAAAACTGCAGTCAGAGAAAAATTATTAAGTTCAAGACCAGTTGTTAGTTTGTGTACTGTCCGAAGTTAGTTTCTCTTTCAGATAATCTACTTCAGCAGCTGATAATTTGTAATTTGTTTTTTTTTTTTTTTTTTTTTTTTATTTTTTTTAGTACTGTAGGGGCAATATTACGCTATTCATAGATTCATATCCCCCTCCCCCCGTCTCCCCTGTTCAGAAAACGCACTGTTCGTACAGTACTTAGTATGTGTTCCAGCATCTTCATAAATCAAGGCTAATATTCGTTCCTCGTACTCAGCCTTGATACATGTAGTCAAGATTACTGATATCCACTACTAGCGCCCTCTATTGGAAGAAAATTTGTAACACCGATTATGTCCCTTACACGATAACATCGCTGACCAATCACAGCATCGGTAACATGTGACAATCTTGAAAGCAATATAAAAAATTAACCGCCGGACGCTGACGCTGCCATCTTTGTTTACAATAACAAGGGAATCTATAAGGAGCGTTGCGATTCGTTGCAATCAGATCTCATCGCATCCAATGAAATTTAAGCATTTTGTGGCACGATTTCTTGACGACATGTATCAAGGCTGAATACGAGGAACGAATATTAGCCTTGATTTATGAAGATGGTGTTCCAGCTGGTTCGGTAATATGGATCAATCAAATACTTATTTACCGCCTAGATACATTTTTTGCTGTGTATTCGTTAGCGGAGGCTATATACACACCCCGTCGTATATATAGCCAGATCATATACAAACACCGTATAGTTCACAGTATTCTTTTAAAATGTAACAATTCCTATCCTAAGCCAGCTGTTATGGCATATTTGGCATAATAATAAATATGACAAGTTGGAAAATGAAGGTGTTTGCGATCCAGATCGTTAGATTTTTTCGTATACGACTAACGATAAATTTACCTATAGATGCAAAGAACTAACTACTCGGGATTGTCGACGTTTAACATTCTTCTGTTACTAAAATAAATTAATGTATACGCCTATTATCATTCAGTACATGTTTTTATTAATATTTAGTAACCTGTTTCATTGTTGTTGTTTTTCTATTTAACCTACGTCGCAGACGACGGTGAAGCGTTCTCGTTACACGAGCTTGGTAAATCGTTTTGATACTGCAGTTATTCAGAGGATGCCCGCCACGTGACTCAAAAATAATACGTCACACCTTTGCTCTCCAAATAGCCGTTATTTTTCTTTGAATTATGGTCCGTCGACATAATTCAATTAATTTTATAAAATATAAATAATAAGTGGGATATGGTGGTTATGTAGATGGTTCAATAAAGTACTTTTAGGTACAAATCAAATGTATATATTTTCAGATAATACTTTGTTGGGTCATTAATTAGGTCAACCATCCGTAACAGAGCGCCTTTAAATGTGATATATTGTCAGTAGCACATACCTCAGATCTATAGTATAACATGCTATGTTTATTATTAATTTGTTTTGTTGTGTTTTTTTCATTATTTTATATTAACAAATTTACACATTTAAACAAATATATGGAAGATTTGTTTTGACATTTTGTTAGACAGACATATATATGTTTTTTTCATATTTGTTTTTCAGACTGTTTCCTTCCAGACATCCTCAGATATATGGATGAGGAAAATGGAGGCGTCTTGACGACCTTGTACAATATTAGATCTGTCAAAGACGTGGAAACTGAAGCGGATAATATGCTGAGAGACATATATGAGCATTTGACTAGTTACAATTTCTTGCTTATCTGCCAGTTTAAAGTTTCTATGAATATACTGAGACTAGTAAGAAATAAAAATCATATATAACTCACGGCTGTTTCAGTATTGATCGTATGGAGGAGGGAGGCACCAGTGTTATTTTTTATATGCATGGAGGGTCTTCCGCACAGATTCATTCATTTAAATACAATTTTATTTTATAAGTTTATAAGTGCTGTATATGTGTGTGTGTATATATGTATATACATATAAACTCCATTTGATCAAATCTGGAAAAACCCGTATAAGGGTATGTAGAAGTTTTTCTCTATTTGTTTCGTACTGGGGTATCGTTAAACATTCATTCATTCATTCATTCATTCATTCATTCATTCTCTATTTGTTACTATAGTGATTCTTGGTTTGCATCATTGTTACTTTGTATGAATATATGCACCCAATATGTATTGCTATCATGCAGGAGTATCGTTAGACATACATTCAAACACACACACACACACACACACACACACGCACGCGCGTACACACACAGGCACATGCAGAGAGGCACATACATACACACACGAACACAGGACCACGCACACAAAACAGACACACACACACAGAAATATACACACACACGCACACACAGGCACATGTAGAGGCACACACACACGGACACAGGAACACGCACACAAAACAGACACACACACACGGACGTACGGACGGACTCGCACACACACATACATACACACACAACACACATAAAGACACACACACACATAAACATACTCATACACACACATACATATACACACATACACAAAACACACCCACATACACACACAACTCACACATACACGCACAACACACACATAAACACACACATAAACACACACACACACACACACACACACACACACACACACACACACACACACACACCTACATGCATACATACATAGTACACGTCTAATTAAAGGGAGAACAAAATCTGTTTAAAATATTTGAAATAAATGCATTGATGTCAACCATGGTGTGAAATTGGATAACTATTTTTGCTATGTTATGGTAATACCTTCAAAGAAACCATATTTGGTCTTACACGGAAGTTGTAGTCAGGTTTTGCAATAAAAGAGTAAAACAGCAAACATAAAAAAATTACGTACGTTAAACATATGCAATTTTGTATGGGAATATTTATCTGCTTCTGTTATTTTTTTATTTTATTTTTTATACATGTGCACTATACACTGAATGTAATATGGGCCGGAAGCCTCAAATACTTCGAATAAAACGATTAATTGATATCTGTCCAGGAAAGTGGGTTAGTTGTTAGTGGTTAGTGAGAGAGAAGAGGGTGTAGTGGTCTTACACCTACCCTCTGAGTCATTAAAACTCGCTCTGGGTGGGAGCCGGTACCGGGCTGCGAACCCTGTACCTACAAGCCATATATCAATTTCATTTCCATTATAGGTAGACGAGTTCGACGCGAGATCCAGTCGCACCACAGACTACAGACACCGCTCCAAGTGGTTGGTAACGGCACCAAGGGCACTTAACTCTAACTCGAGACACGACCCATGGAAACTGGAAAACCTTGCACTGCTTCAGGTTTTGCAACCAAAGGCTCGGGTACATAATTATATTATTATATTTCTAAAAAGTGAAATTCACGAATAGTGTATCATGATATACCTAAACTTTTCATTTAACTACACCTGTATTTAAAACAAAACAAAACACGAACAAAAATTATGAATAATACAATGAACTTTTATTGTCATAATTGAAATCCGGAAGGTATTTCCGTTGTTCCTTTTATATTTGGTGAGCACGTGTTCACATTTGGAGACGCGCACGGTTGCGCGACCGTTACTAACACTTTCCGTCACGTTCACACTTGCGATATTCAGTTGCAACGTATTGCCTTTTAAATCCTTCAACACTTGACTAAAGTCTTTAGGTATCCATATTGGGGGGATACTGACGATTGTTCCCTTGTGGTACACGACCAGCTGTCATAAACTGTATTATACAACATCACGTGTTCTTAGACGTGTTTTCGGGAATAAGTAGCGTAACTGTCTCCAAAATATTTCTCCTCCTGCAGTTAGAATTTAAAATCTTCTTGATTGTCTAAATTAAAATGCACAGAAAATGAAGTCCATTTAACTAAACCAAAAATCTCCATTCTGGCCTTCAAAGTCCTTTTAGTTCTCGCTGGCTTCTATTCACACCCACGACCATCTTTGACAATTGGCCATTGGCTCGGTTCGATAACGGTGTAACAGGCTCGCTGAAGCTCTCCTGTTACACCGTTATCTAAACCTCGCCAAATAACCACGATATCAAAACGTAGTAAACTGATATTCTATATTATTATGTTTAGAATACCAGTATATTTATATTCAATGTTTGTGGTCATCCCAATGTTTATAGTACTCTGAAGTAGAAATTGCCTCCCAATAATTTCGTACGTATAAAACAAGCTATTAAAACATTAGGACGACCAGGCATAGCAGTATATAGAATATACAGACACTGATATTTTCATATGTAAGTTTATTCGGGAAAGTCGAAAAATATTAACAATGGCGATAAACACAGTACAGTCGAGTTTCTCTTAAATCATATATTCAAGGACATAAATATTCCATTGGAAACATGCCAGATAATCCTGTTAAATACATCAACTGTGGCGTCGTGGTTAAGCCATCGGACATAAGGCTGGTAGGTACAGGGTTTGCAGCCCGGTACTTTACGGCTACAACCCAGAGCGAGTTTAAACGACTCAATGGCTAGGTGTAATGTCACTACACCCTCTTCTGTCTCACTAACCATTAACAATTAAGAACTAACCCACTTGCCAGACAGCCCAGATAGCTGAGGTGTGTGCCCAGGACAGAGTGCTTGAACCTTAATTGGATATAAGCACGAAACTAAGTTGAAATGAAATAAAAATGTTAAATACATTTCTATATCTTACGGGTTCCTGATGGAGTTTGGAAGCGATTTAATACCTTATGCTGGGTCAGACTACCAACTGCCAGAAGGAAGTTGGCCAACTGTACGCTGTCACAACTTCTACAACAGTCCAGTTGCCAGTCTGAGGATTCTTGCAACTCGATGCTCGTGCTATAACCCATTAGTTGGGAATTAGATAAATTACAACACAACCGTAACAGTTGACAGTCGGGACCTAGAATAAGAAAGTATTGCTAACAAGAGACCACTGTTTTGTTGAACCAGTCGACTTTAATATATTGGTGGACCAGTATTTTAATGTTATATAATGCCTATTATGATAATTTCACTCCATTCAGTATGTTCTGGCTTCGTGCTTATAAAACTCTGCAGTTTGCAGACTTCACTTAAATTTATTTTTATGACGTTACCATGGCAATAAGGTCTCCAGACTTAACATCTTGAGTGAACACGTAGTTTTATAAGCGCTGATCCAAGAATGATTGTCTAGTGTTATTATTGTTTTGACTAATCCTAAAGTAACGTTTGGCCATGTTACAATTTTGACTGCATACTTGAGTTATGTTTGACATAGTTCAGATGTTATTTTGAACGTAATGCTTTATTGGTCTTGATTATTACTTTCAGCAGCATTCAAGCATGATTAAACACTTACACATTATTATGTTTATTTCAGGTATATATTGATAAGGAAAATCTCAGCATCCACACGTTGATAAAACACCTCTTTGCATCTAAGCTTGAAAAGGTTCATTGCACAGCTATGTCATGTCTATCTGAGAACGAGATATTTCCAAATATCAAATACAAATTCAACGGCCGACATCTGCACGTGTTGACACAGGTAGAGTAGCAAATCCACTGCCTTCGCATAAACTCGTGCAGACGCCCACGTTTTACAGACACAAGTAATTAGAACATGCAGGGGCAGATCCGGGATTTTATAAAGAACTCCCAAAAGCAAGCAAGAGGTTTTGGGGGCGTGTTCCCAAGAAAACGTTGAATTAAAGATGCTTATAGACGCATTTTCATGGCATTTTACTGTTAATTATCGTGAATGATGAATGAAAAAGCCCACCCCCAAGGAATACAAAAGTGCGTGCACGGTGGAATCGGATGACATTTGTCAATTTTGTTTTGTTTTACGGATTACGTTTACGTCTGCGTATACGGATTACGGACAAATGTAGTCCGAAGGGACGTAGAAAGTGTGATTCTTTCCACATCCGAATAGCGTTATATACCCTATATATAGCTGGTATTCAAAACTTGTGGCACCACGTTTCAACCGTTTCTCAACTGAAATAGTGCAGCAAATGGACACACAAACCAAAAATGTATAACTTACCGTACTCACTAAATCCTGATTGAAGTACATTATTAACAAAATAAATCTTACAACGACAAAATAAAAAATGTGCCCGCCATTTTAAATTTGCTAAATAGAGGGAAGCAACTCGCTCTGTATATTTAGAAAAGTATTGACTTAATGTGTGCCCTACCCTAGGAGAAATGTAATTTGCGCCTAAATACATTGACATATTTCACTGCTGCAAAAAGTGCTCATCTGTTCAGATGCAGCGGTTTAGTTATAATAAAAAGGTTACATACTAAATAATTAGCACAACAAATAATTGCTTAAAAATATATGTGTATACATTTAATTTATTCCAGCCAGCTGTCGACATATCTCACTAGTGGTCGATATTTTCGAATGTAACTGAATTATGGCTACGTATCTGTAAATAGGAAAAAAAGCCCCAACCTCTGAACTGTTTAGAAAATGACGTATGATAGTGAACGTTACCAACTGAGAAACACGCACACCGTGTATGTTCGTGTCGCGCAAGCCATGCAATTCTGTCTTTAAAACTTAAATTTTCGTTTTAAGAATTTAAAATGGATGGTCCTGATCTAACTTGAAATTTAAAATGGCCGTTCGATTTTATTTTGACGTGATTAAAATGGAGAAGGGGGAGGGGGGTAGTTGTCCTACAGACAAAATACTAAAAATTATTAGAGGAAAAAATATCTTCCTTTTGAGGTTGAAGTACTTTTAAATCAGTCACTTATTTTTCGTTTACGTTTTGAATGAAGAGTTAAATAAATGCACGATATCTTCGTCTATTTCAGAGTGGAATATTTTCTTACCAGACGCAACACGGCGACAATGTGACATATGAAGGCTTTGGTGTGGATATTCTACGTGCAGTTGCAAAACACCTCAATTTCAGGTTTCTGCTCAAATGTCTGTTTGCCTGTAACTAAGCCGCACAGCCTACGTCTTATTTAGCTGAGTATTAACTTAGTCTGTAGTAACTATTCAAGAAAATTATAAGTGTATACAAAAGTTGCTATGGGAATTAATGTAGATTATGTCAAAATTCATCTGAATCATGCAACTGAAAATGTCACACATGCGCACGCACCTCTTGTTTAATAATCTTCAAGTTTATGCATATTATTTGCATATTTGTTTATATATGTTTTCGAATTTGTTGGTAGATCTGACGAAGAATGGTGTGAAATGAAGAATTATATTAGGCTAAGACCGCCAACTGCCAACTGCCAGCAGAAAGTTGGCCAACTCAGCTAATGGGTTATACGACGAGAATCAAGTAAGAGCGCTCGGATTAGCAACTGAATAGTCGTAGGAGTCGTGACAGCAGAAAGTAGGCCAACTTTCTGCTGGCAGTTGGATGTCTGACCCTAGCATTATGAAGCATTATAAATAAAATAAGAACATAAACTATTATGATAAAGCATTGCCATAATGAAACTACACTAAATCGTATTTCAGCTACACTATTTCTGAACCAGCAGACAGAGACTGGGGAGTGTTTATAAATGGATCCTGGACTGGGTTGGTAGGAGCTATGGCCAGAAGGGTAAGTCTCCGTTATTATGAAACCTAATTTAAATCTATACTATGGAACACCTAATTAATGAACTACCGGTCTCCGTCCATCTGTTCCTATGTCCGTCCGTCTGTCTGTTTGTCCGCCTGTCTATCTGTCTGTTTGGCCATCTGCCCCACATGTAGTTTTCCAGATATTTGTTTTCGCAATGCCACAAGATACTGAACTGAAATTTTAGCCTTATCGTGTACAGTTACAGATCACATTTTTGACGTTCATGGCGAT